>NC_079206.1:36925225-36972922 GCF_026745355.1 Beta vulgaris subsp. vulgaris | reverse complement strand
AACAAAAGGAATTCGAAAAAGTAACAAGGATATCTTAATGAATGATAATTCTGAAACACTCACAAAGAATCTCAAACACACTCAACCACTCCTGGAATTAAGTTGTCTAAATACTAATAAGATTAACACTTCTAAAAATCTGATTAATGGTCGGAATTAAGATTCTTGAAACAATCATAAACTTAACACAATTTTATGTAAATTCACTCTATTTGCCTGTCTCTTAATAACGCTAGACTTGTATTATTTTATAGTAAAAGCCAGAAAACCTTGCACTCCAAGACAGTCATAAGCCACGATTTACCACTAGTACATTAGGAAAGTATTCTCCCTTAACTGTACCCTAGAACCTAGCTAAATTTAAGAAAACCAATAACTTATTGAAAGTTATGCAATACTTAACGTAATAAAAACTGAATCACATGACACTCAAGAATACGCCTTGCACGCCACTCATCCCACAAGTTTAAGGTAACTTTCCTAAAAAAAAATCATGATAACTTAGACTCCTAATAAACTAGAATCAGTTATAATTTTCAGACTTTAGTAAAACTAAAAGCAACTCAGCTAAATAACTAATATTTAACTAGCGATGACACTTAATTACAATGCAAATCTTCTTCAATCCAATCAACGTAATCATCCATATTAATTGAACGAACACCAAATCCAACACTAGAACACTACTTACGGCTTTGAATTGCAAAATGGTCTAATTAATAAATAAATAGATCAAATATATAATGAACTTGAGTTGCCTTATTGCATCTGTGTAATTCATAATTTGAATGCTCAACTAGGATATTAAACATTCAAGAGAAAGCCAACTTTGAACAAGAACAAAAGGAATTCGAAAAATAGTAACAAGGATATTTCTTAAGAATGATAATTCCTAAACACTCACAAAGCATCTCAAACACACTCAAACCACTCCTGGAATTAAGTTGTTTAAATACTAATAAGATTAACACTTTTAAAAATCTGATTAATGGTTGAAATTAAGATTCTTGAAACAATCATAAACTTAACACAATTTTAGGTAAATTCACTCTAATTGTCTATCTCTTAATGACGCTAGACTTCTATTTTCTATAGTAGAAGAAGCAAGAAAACCTTGCTCTACAAGACAGTCATATGCCACGATTTACCACTAGTAAATTAGGAAAGTATTCTCCCTTAACTATAGCATAAAATCTAGCTAAATTTAAGAAAACAATAACTTGTGGAAAGTTATGCAATAACAACTGAATCATACGACACTCAAGAATACGCTTTACACGCCACTCGTCCCACAAGTTTAAGAAGTAACTTTTCTAAAATACAACCATGATAACTTAGACTCCTAATAAACCAAAATCAGTTATAATTTTCAAACTTTAGTAAAACTAAAAACAACTCAGCTAAATAATAATATTTTAACTAGCGATGACACTTAATTACAATGCAAATCTTCTTTAATCCAATCAACGAAATCATCCATATAATTGAAGGATCACAAATCAACACTAAAACACTACTTGCAGCTTTGAATTACAAAATGGTGTAAATTCAATAAATAAATAGATCAAAAAATATAATGAACTTGAGTTGCCTTGTTGCATCTGTGTAATTCTTAATTTGAATGCTCAACTAGGATATTTAAACATTCAAGAGAAATGCCAATTTGAAAAGAACAAAAGGAATTCGTAAAATAGTAACAAGGATATTTCTTAATGAATGATAATTCTTGAAACACTCACAAAGAATCTCAAACACACTCAAACCACTCCTGGAATTAAGTTGTCTAAATACTAATAAGATTAACACTTCTAAAATCTGATTAATGGTCGAAATTAAGATTCTTGAAACAATCATAAACTTAACACAATTTTATGTAAATTCACTCTAATTTGCCTGTCTCTTAATGCGCTAGACTTGTATTATTATAGTAGAAGAAGCAAGAAAACCTTGCTCTACAAGACAGTCATAAGCCACGATTTACCACTAGTAAATTAGGAAAGTATTCTCCCTTAACTGTACCTAGAACTAGCTAAATTTAAGAAAACAATAACTTATGGAAAGTTATGCAATACTTAACTAATAAAAACTGAATCACATGACACTCAAGAATACGCCTTGCACGCCACTCATCCCACAAGTTTAAGGTAACTTTCCTAAAAAAAAATCATGATAACTTAGACTCCTAATAAACTAAAATCAGTTATAATTTTAGACTTTAGTAAAACTAAAACAACTCAGCTAAATAACTAATATTTAACTAGCGATGACACTTAATTACAATGCAAATCTTCTTCAATCCAATCAACGTAATCATCCATATTAATTGAACGACACCAAATCCAACACAAACACTACTTACGCTTTGAATTGCAAAATGGTCTAAATTCAATAAATAAATAGATCAAATAATATAATGAACTTGAGTTGCCTTTTGCATCTGTGTAATTCTAATTTGAATGCTCAACTAGGATATTTAAACATTCAAGAGAAAAGCCAACTTTGAACAAGAACAAAAGGAATTCGAAAAATAGTAACAAGGATATTTCTTAAGAATGATAATTCCTAAAACACTCACAAAGCATCTCAAACACACTCAAACCACTCCTGGAATTAAGTTGTTTAAATACTAATAAGATTAACACTTTTAAAAATCTGATTAATGGTTGAAATTAAGATTCTTGAAACAATCATAAACTTAACACAATTTTATGTAAATTCACTCTAATTGTCTATCTCTTAATGACGCTAGACTTGTATTTTATAGTAGAAGAAGCAAGAAAACCTTGCTCTACAAGACAGTCATAGCCACGATTTACCACTAGTAAATTAGGAAAGTATTCTCCCTTAACTATAGCCTAGAATCTAGCTAAATTTAAGAAAACAATAACTTATGGAAAGTTATGCAATAACAAACTGAATCAACGACACTCAAGAATACGCCTTGCACGCCACTCATCCCACAAGTTTAAGATAACTTTCTAAAATACAACCATGATAACTTAGACTCCTAATAACCAAAATCAGTTATAATTTTCAAACTTTAGTAAAACTAAAAACAACTCAGCTAAATAAGTAATATTTTAACTAGCGATGACACTTAATTACAATGCAAATCTTCTTTAATCCAATCAACGAAATCATCCATATTAATTGAAGGATCACTAAATGCAACACTAAAACACTACTTGCAGCTTTGAATTACAAAATGGTGTAAATTCAATAAATAAATAGATCAAAAAATATAATGAACTTGAGTTGCCTTGTTGCATATCTGTGTAATTCTTAATTTGAATGCTCAACTAGGATATTTAAACATTCAAGAGAAATGCCAATTTTGAAAAAGAACAAAAGGAATTCGTAAAATAGTAACAAGGATATTTCTTAATGAATGATAATTCCTGAAACACTCAAAAGAATCTCAAACACACTCAAACCACTGGAATTAAGTTGTCTAAATACTAATAAGATTAACACTTCTTAAAAATCTGATTAATGGTCGAAATTAAGATTCTTGAAACAATCATAAACTTAACACAATTTTATGTAAATTACTCTATTGCCTGTCTCTCTTAATGCGCTATGACTTGTATTTTTATAGTAGAAGAAGCAAGAAAACCTTGCTCTACAAGACAGTCATAGCCAGATTTACCACTAGTAAATTAGGAAAGTATTCTCCCTTAACTGTACCCTAGAATCTAGCTAAATTTAAGAAAACAATAACTTATGGAAAGTTATGCAATACTTACTAATAAAAACTGAATCACATGACACTCAAGAATACGCCTTGCACGCCACTCATCCCACAAGTTTAAGGTAACTTTCCTAAAATCATGATAACTTAGACTCCTAATAAACTAAAATCAGTTATAATTTTCAGACTTTAGTAAAACTAAAAACAACTCAGCTAAATAAATAATATTTAACTAGCGATGACACTTAATTACAATGCAAATCTTCTTCAATCCAATCAACGTAATCATCCATATTAATTGAACGAACACCAAATCCAACACTAAACACTACTTACGGCTTTGAATTGCAAAATGGTCTAAATTCAATAAATAAATAGATCAAATAATATAATGAACTTGAGTTGCCTTTTGCATCTGTGTAATTCTTAATTTGAATGCTCAACTAGGATATTTAAAACATTCAAGAGAAAAGCCAACTTTGAACAGAACAAAAGGAATTCGAAAAATAGTAACAAGGATATTTCTTAATGATGATAATTCCTAAACACTCACAAAGATCTCAAACACACTCAAACCACTCCTGGAATTAAGTTGTTTAATACTAAAAGATTAACACTTTAAAAATCTGATTAATAATGGTTGAAATTAAGATTCTTGAAACAATCATAAACTTAACACAATTTTATGTAAATTCACTCTAATTGTCTATCTCTTAATGACGTAGACTTGTATTTTTATAGTAGAAAGAAGCAAGAAAACCTTGCTCTACAAGACAGTCATAAGCCACGATTTACCACTAGTAAATTAGGAAAGTTTCTCCCTTAACTATAGCTAGAATCTAGCTAAATTTAAGAAAACAATAACTTATGGAAAGTTATGCAATAACAACTGAATCATACGACACTCAAGATACGCCTTGCACGCCACTCATCCCACAAGTTTAAGAGTAACTTTCTAAAATACAACCATGATAACTTAGACTCCTAATAAACCAAAATCAGTTATAATTTTCAAACTTTAGTAAAACTAAAAACAACTCAGCTAAATAACTAATATTTAACTAGCGATGACACTTAATTACAATGCAAATCTTCTTTCAATCCAATCAACGAATCATCCATATTAATTGAAGATCACCAAATCCAACACTAAAACACTACTTACGCTTTGAATTGCAAAATGGTCTAAATTCAATAAATAAATAGATCAAAAATATAATGAACTTGAGTTGCCTTGTTGCATCTGTGTAATTCTTAATTTGAATGCTCAACTAGGATATTTAAACATTCAAGAGAAAGCCAACTTTGAACAAGAACAAAAGGAATTCGAAAAATAGTAACAAGGATATTTCTTAATGAATGATAATTCCTAAACACTCACAAAGAATCTCAAACACACTCAAACCATCCTGGATTAAGTTGTTTAAATACTAATAAGATTAACACTCTTTAAAAATCTGATTAATAAGGTTGAAATTAAGATTCTTGAAACAATCATAAACTTAACACAATTTTATGTAAATTCACTCTAATTGTCTATCTCTTAATGACGTAGACTTGTATTTTTATAGTAGAAGAAGAAGAAAACCTTGCTCTACAAGACAGTCATAAGCCACGATTTACCACTAGTAAATTAGGAAAGTATTCTCCCTTAACTATAGCCTAGAATCTAGCTAAATTTAAGAAAACAATAACTTATGGAAAGTTATGCATATTTAAACAACTGAATCATACGACACTCAAGGATACGCCTTGCACGCCACTCATCCCACAAGTTTAAGAGTAACTTTCCTAAAATACAACCATGATAACTTAGACTCCTAATAAACCAAAATCAGTTATAATTTTCAAACTTTAGTAAAACTAAAAACAACTCAGCTAAATAATAATATTTTAACTAGCGATGACACTTAATTACAATGCAAATCTTCTTTAATCCAATCAACGAAATCATCCATATTAATTGAAGGATCACCAAATCCAACACTAAAACACACTTCAGCTTTGAATTACAAAATGGTGTTAAATTCAATAAATAAATAGATCAAAAAATATAATGAACTTGAGTTGCCTTGTGCATCTGTGTAATTCTTAATTTGAATGCTCAACTAGGATATTTAAACATTCAAGAGAAAGCCAATTTGAAAAGAACAAAAGGAATTCGAAAAATAGTAACAAGGATATTTCTTAATGAATGATAATTCCTGAAACACTCACAAAGAATCTCAAACACACTCAAACGACTCCTGGAATTAAGTTGATTAAATACTAATAAGATTAACACTTCTAAAAATCTGATTAATGGTCGAAATTAAGATTCTTGAAACAATCATAAACTTAACACAATTTTATGTAAATTCACTCTAATTGTCTGTCTCTTAATGACGCTAGACTTGTATTATTTATAGTAGAAGAAGCAAGAAAACCTTGCTCTCCAAGACAGTCATAAGCCACGATTTACCACTAGTAAATTAGGAAAGTATTCTCCCTTAACTGTACCCTAGAATCTAGCTAAATTTAAGAAAACAATAACTTATGGAAAGTTATGCAATACTTTACTTAATAAAAACTGAATCACATGACACTCAAGAATACGCCTTGCACGCCACTCATCCCACAAGTTTAGGTAACTTTCCAAAAATACAACCATGATAACTTAGACTCCTAATAAGCTAAAATCAGTTATAATTTTCAAACTTTAGTAAAACTAAAAACAACTCAGCTAAATAACTAATATTTTAACCAGCGATGACACTTAATTACAATGCAAATCTTATTCAATCCAATCAACGTAAATCATCCATATTAATTGAAGAACACCAAATCCAACACTAAAACACTACTTACAGCTTTGAATTGCAAAATGGTCTAAATTCAATAAATAAATAGATCAAATAATATAATGAACTTGAGTTGCCTTGTTGCATCTGTGTAATTCTTAATTTGAATGCTCAACTAGGATATTTAAACATTCAAGAGAAAAGCCAAC
Source organism: Beta vulgaris subsp. vulgaris (assembly GCF_026745355.1). Lineage (NCBI taxonomy): Eukaryota > Viridiplantae > Streptophyta > Magnoliopsida > Caryophyllales > Amaranthaceae > Beta > Beta vulgaris. Next base: position 36,966,242 of record NC_079206.1, on the reverse strand, counting down.
TTTGAACAAGAACAAAAGGAATTCGAAAAATAGTAACAAGGAATTTTCTTAATGAATGATAATTCCTAAAACACTCACAAAGATCTAAACACACTCAAACCACTCCTGGAATTAAGTTGTTTAAATACTAATAAGATTAACACTTTAAAAATCTGATTAATAATGGTGAAATTAAGATTCTTGAAACAATCATAAACTTAACACAATTTTATGTAAATTCACTCTAATTGTCTATCTCTTAATGACGCTAGACTTGTATTTTTATAGTAGAAGAAGCAAGAAAACCTTGCTCTACAAGACAGTCATAAGCCACGATTTACCACTAGTAAATTAGGAAAGTATTCTCCCTTAACTATACCTAGAATCTAGCTAAATTTAAGAAAACAATAACTTATGGAAAGTTATGCAATAACAACTGAATCATACGACACTCAAGGATACGCCTTGCACGCCACTCATCCCACAAGTTTAAGAGGTAACTTTTCTAATAACAACCATGATAACTTAGACTCCTAATAAACAAAATCAGTTATAATTTTCAAACTTTAGTAAAACTAAAAACAACTCAGCTAAATAAGTAATATTTTAACTAGCGATGACACTTAATTACAATGCAAATCTTCTTTAATCCAATCAACAAAATCATCCATATTAATTGAAGGATCACCAAATCCAACACTAAAACTCTACTTGCAGCTTTGAATTACAAAATGGTGTAAATTCAATAAATAAATAGATCAAAAAATATAATGAACTTTAGTTGCCTTGTTGCATCTGTGTAATTCTTAATTTGAATACTCAACTAGGATATTTAAACATTAAGAGAAACGCCAATTTTGAAAAGAACAAAAGGAATTCGAAAAATAGTAACAAGGATATTTCTTAATAATGATAATTCCTGAAACACTCACAAAGAATCTCAAACACACTCAAACCACTCCTGGAATTAAGTTGTCTAAATACTAATAAGATTAACACTTCTAAAAATCTGATTAATGGTCGAAATTAAGATTCTTGAAACAATCATAAACTTAACACAATTTTATGTAAATTCACTCTAATTGACCGTCTCTTAATGACACTAGACATGTATTATTTATAGTAGAAGAACAAAAACCTTGCTCTCCAAGACAGTCATAAGCCACGATTTACCACTAGTACATTAGGAAAGTATTCTCCCTTTAAATTACCGCTAATATAACTAGCTAAATTTAAAAGAAAAACATAACTTTGGAAGATGCAATAACAAACTGAATCAATACGACACTCAAGGATACGCCTTGCACGCCACTCATCCCAAAGTTTAAGGTAACTTTCCTAAAATACAACCATGATAACTTAGACTCCTAATAAACAAAATCATTATAATTTTCAGACTTTAGTAAAACTAAAAACAACTCAGCTAAATAAATAATTTTTAACTAGCGATGACACTTAATTACAATGCAAATCTTCTTCAATCCAATCAACGAAATCATCCATATTAATTGAAGGATCACCAAATCCAACACTAAAACACTACTTACAGCTTTGAATTGCAAAATGGTCTAAATTCAATAAATAAATAGATCAAATAATAAAATGAACTTGAGTTGCCTTGTTGCATCTGTGTAATTCTTAATTTGAATGCTCAACTAGGATATTTAAACATTCAAGAGAAAGCCAACTTTGAACAAGAACAAAAGGAATTCGAAAAATAGTAACAAGGATATTTCTTAATGAATGATAATTCCTAAACACTCACAAAGAATCTCAAACACACTCAAACCACTCCTGGAATTAAGTTGTTTAATACTAATAAGATTAACACTTTAAAAATCTGATTAATAATGGTTGAAATTAAGATTCTTGAAACAATCATAAACTTAACACAATTTTATGTAAATTCACTCTAATTGTCTATCTCTTAATGACGCTAGATTGTATTTTTTATAGTAGAAGAAGCAAGAAAACCTTGCTCACAAGACAGTCATAAGCCACGATTTACCACTAGTAAATTAGGAAAGTATTCTCCCTTAACTATAGCCTAGAATCTAGCTAAATTTAAGAAAACAATAACTTATGGAAAGTTATGCAATAACAACTGAATCATACGACACTCAAGGATACGCTTGCACGCCACTCATCCCACAATTTAAGAGGTAATTTTCTAATATACAACCATGATAACTTAGACTCCTAATACCAAAATCAGTTATAATTTTCAAACTTTAGTAAAACTAAAAACACTCACTCAATAAGTAATATTTTAACTAGCGATGACACTTGATTACAATGCAAATCTTCTTTAATCCAATCAACGAAATCATCCATATTAATTGAAGGATCACCAAATCCAACATTAAAACTCTACTTGCAGCTTTGAATTATAAAATGGTGTAAATTCAATAAATAAATAGATCAAAAAATATAATGAACTTAGTTGCCTTGTTGCATCTGTGTAATTCTTAATTTGAATACTCAACTAGGATATTTAAACATTAAGAGAACGCCAATTTGAAAAAGAACAAAAGGAATTCGAAAAATAGTAACAAGGATATTTCTTAATGATGATAATTCCTGAAACACTCACAAAGAATCTCAAACCACTCAAACCACTCCTGGAATTAAGTTGTCTAAATACTAATAAAGATTAACACTTCTAAAAATCTGATTAATGGTCGAAATTAAGATTCTTGAAACAATCATAAACTTAACACAATTTTATGTAAATTACTCTAATTGCTGTCTCTTAATGAGCTAGACTTGTATATTATTTATAGTAGAAGAAGCAAGAAAACCTTGCTCTCCAAGACAGTCATAAGCCACGATTTACCACTAGTAAATTAGGAAAGTATTCTCCCTTAACTGTACCTAGAATCTAGCTTTAAAGAAAAACAATAACTTATGGAAAGTTATGCAATACTTACTAATAAACAATGAATCACATGACACTCAAGAATACGCCTTGCACGCCACTCATCCCACAAGTTTAGGTAACTTTTCCTAAAATACAACCATGATAACTTAGACTCCTAATAAACTAAAATCAGTTATAATTTTCAAAGCTTTAGTAAAACTAAAAACAACTCAGCTAAATAACTAATATTTTAACCTAGCGATGACACTTAATTACAATGCAAATCTTCTTCAATCCAATCAACTAATCATCCATATTAATTGAAGGAACACCAAATCCAACACTAAAACACTACTTACAGCTTTGAATTGCAAAATGGTCTAAATTCAATAAATAAATAGATCAAATAATATAATGAACTTGAGTTGCCTTGTTGCATCTGTGTAATTCTTAATTTGAATGCTCAACTAGGATATTTAAACATTCAAGAGAAAGCCAACTTTGAACAAGAACAAAAGGAATTCGAAAAATAGTAACAAGGATATTTCTTAATGAATGATAATTCCTAAAACACTCACAAACCATCTCAAACACACTCAAACCACTCATGGAATTAAGTTGTTTAAATACTAATAAGATTAACACTTTCAAAAATCTGATTAATAATGGTTGAAATTAAGATTCTTGAAACAATCATCAACTTAACACAATTTTATGTAAATTCACTCTAATTGTCTATCTCTTAATGAAGCTAGACTTTGTATTTTTATAGTAGAAGAAGCAAGAAAACCTTGCTCACAAGACAGTCATAAGCCACGATTTACCACTAGTAAATTAGGAAAGTATTCTCCCTTAACTATAGCCTAGAATCTAGCTAAATTTAAGAAAACAATAACTTATGGAAAGTTATGCAATAACAAACTGAATCATACGACACTCAAGGATACGCCTTGCACGCCACTCATCCCACAAGTTTAGAGGTAACTTTCTAATATACAACCATGATAACTTAGACTCCTAATAAACAAAATCAGTTATAATTTTCAAAACTAAAACAACTCAGCTAAATAATAATATTTTAACTAGCGATGACACTTAATTACAATGCAAATCTTCTTTAATCCAATCAACGAAATCATCCATATTAATTGAAGGATCACCAAATCCAACACTAAAACTACTACTTCAGCTTTGAATTACAAAATGGTGTAAATTCAATAAATAAATAGATCAAAAAATATAATGAACTTAGTTGCCTTGTTGCATCTGTGTAATTCTTAATTTGAATCTCAACTAGGATATTTAAACATTAAGAGAAACGCCAATTTGAAAAGAACAAAGGAATTCGAAAAATAGTAACAAGGATATTTCTTAATGATGATAATTCCTGAAACACTCACAAAGAATCTCAAAACACTCAAACCACTCCTGGAATTAAGTTGTCTAAATACTAATAAGATTAACACTTTAAAAATCTATTAATGGTCGAAATTAAGATTCTTGAAACAATCATAAACTTAACACAATTTTATGTAAATTCACTCTAATTGCTTGTCTCTTAATGAGCTAGACTTGTATATTATTTATAGTAGAAGAAGCAAGAAAACCTTGCTCTCCAAGACAGTCATAAGCCACGATTTACCACTAGTAAATTAGGAAAGTATTCTCCCTTAACTGTACCTAAATCTAGCTAAATTTAAAAAACAATAACTTATGGAAAGTTATGCAATACTTACTAATAAAACTGAATCACATGACACTCAAGAATACGCCTTGCACGCCACTCATCCCACAAGTTTAGGTAACTTTCCTAAAATACAACCATGATAATTAGACTCCTAATAAACTAAAATCAGTTATAATTTTAAGCTTTAGTAAAATTAAAAACAACTCAGCTAAATAACTAATATTTTAACCAGCGATGACACTTAATTACAATGCAAATCTTCTTCAATCCAATCAACGTAATCATCCATATTAATTGAACGAACACCAAATCCAACACTAAAACACTACTTACAGCTTTGAATTGCAAAATGGTCTAAATTTAATAAATAAATAGATCAAATAATATAATGAACTATAGTTGCCTTGTTGCATCTGTGTAATTCTTAATTTGAATACTCAACTAGGATATTTAAACATTTAAGAGAAACTCCAATTTTGAAAAAGAACTAAAGGAATTCGAAAAATAGTAACAAGGATATTTCTTAATGTATGATAATTCTTGAAACACTCACAAAGTATCTTACAGACACTTAATCCACTCCTGGAATTAAGTTGTCTAAATACTAATAAGATTAACACTTCTAAAAATCTGATTAATGGTCGAAATTAAGATTCTTGAAACAATCATAAACTTAACACAATTTTATGTAAATTCACTCTAATTGCCTGTCTCTTAATGAAGTAGACTTGTATTATTATAGTAGAAAAGCAAGAAAACCTTGCTTCCAAGACAGTCTAAGCCACGATTTACCACTAGTAATTAGGAAGTATTCTCCCTTAATGTTACCCTAGAATCTAGCTAAATTTAAGAAAACAATAACTTATGGAAAGTTATGCATACTTTACCTAATAAAAATGAATCACATGACACTCAAAATACGCCTTGCACGCCACTCATCCCACAAGTTTTAGGTAACTTTCCTAAAATACAACCATGATAACTTAGACTCCTAATAAACTAAAATCAGTTATAATTTTTCAAGCTTTAGTAAAACTAAAAACAACTCAGCTAAATAACTAATATTTTAACCAGCGATGACACTTAATTACAATACAAATCTCTTCAATCCAATCAACGTAATATCCAATAAATGAACGAACACCAAATCCAACACTAAACACTACTTACATTTGAATTGCAAAATGGTCTAAATTCAATAAATAAATAGATCAAATAATATAATGAACTTGAGTTGCCTTGTTGCATCTGTGTAATTATTAATTTGAATGCTCAACTAGGATATTTAACATTCAACAGAAAAGCCAACTTTGAACAAGAACAAAAGGAATTCGAAAAATAGTAACAAGGATATTTCTTAATGAATGATAATTCCTAAAACACTCACAAAGCATCTCAAACACACTCAAACCACTCCTGGGATTAAGTTGTCTAAATACTAATAGGATTAACACTCTTTAAAATCTGATTAATAATGGTTGAAATTAAGATTCTTGAAACAATCATCAACTTAACACAATTTTATGTAAATTCACTCTAATTGTCTATCTCTTAATAACGCTAGACTTGTATTTTTTATAGTAGAAAAAGGAAGAAAACCTTGCTCAACAAGACAGTCATAAGCCACTATTTACAACTAGTAAATTGAAAGTATTCTCCCTTAACTATAGCCTTGAATCTAGATAAATTTAAGAAAACAATAACTTATGGAAAGTTATGCAATACCAACTGAATCATACGACACTCAAGGATACGCTTTGCACGCCACTCATCCCACAAGTTTAAAGGTAACTTTCTAATATACAACCATGATAACTTAGACTCCTAATAAACCAAAATCAGTTTATAATTTTCAAACTTTAGTAAAACTAAAAAAACTCAGCTAATAAGTAATATTTTAACTAGAGATGACACTTAATTACAATGCAAATTTCTTTTAATCCAATCAACAAAATCATCCATATTAATTGAAGGATCACCAAATCCAACACTAAAACTCTACTTGTAGCTTTGAATTTACAAAATGGTGTAAATTCAATAAATAAATAGATCAAAAAATATAATGAACTTAGTTGCCTTGTGCATCTGTGTAATTCTTAATTTGAATACTCAACTAGATATTTAAACATTAGAGAAACGCCAATTTTGAAAAAGAACTAAAGGAATTCGAAAAATAGTAACAAGGATATTTCTTAATGTATGATAATTCCTGAAACACTCACAAAGAATCTCAAACACTAAACACTCCTGGAATTAAGTTGTCTAAATACTAATAAGATTAACACTTCTAAAAATCTGATTAATGGTCGAATTAAGATTCTTGAAACAATCATAAACTTAACACAATTTTATGTAAATTCACTCTAATTGCCTGTCTCTTAATGAAGCTAGACTTGTTTATTTATAGTAGAAGAAGCAAGAAAACCTTGCTCTCCAAGACGTCATAAGCCACGATTTACCACTAGTAAATTAGGAAAGTATTCTCCCTTAACTGTACCTAGAATCTAGCTAAATTTAGAAAACAAAAATTATGGAAAGTTATGCAATACTTACCTAATAAAAACTGAATCACATGACATTCAAGAATAGCCTTGCACGCCACTCATCCCACAAGTTTTAGGTAACTTTCCTAAAATACAACCATGATAACTTAGACTCCTAATAAACTACAATCAGTTATAATTTTTAAGCTTTAGTAAAATAAAACAACTCAGCTAAATAACTAATATTTTAACCAGCGATGACACTTAATTACAATGCAAATCTTCTTCAATCCAATCAACGTAATATCCATATTAATTGAACGAACACCAAATCCAACACTAAAACACTACTTACGCTTATGATTGCAAAATGGTCTAAATTCAATAAATAAATAGATCAAATAATATAATGAACTTGAGTTGCCTTGTTGCATCTGTGTAATTTTAATTGAATGCTCAACTAGGATATTTAACATTCAAAGAAAACCAACTTTGAACAAGAACAAAAGGAATTCGAAAAATAGTAACAAGGATATTTCTTAATGAATGATAATTCCTAAAACACTCACAAAGCATCTCAAACACAATCAAACACTCCTGGATTAAGTTGTTTTAAATACTAATAAGATTAACACTCTTTAAAATCTGATTATAATGGTTGAAATTAAGATTCTTGAAACAATCATAACTTAACACAATTTTATGTAAATTCACTCTAATTGTCTATCTCTTAATAACGCTAGACTTGTATTTTTTATAGTAGAAAAAGGAAGAAAACCTTGCTCAACAAGACAGTCATAAGCCACTATTTACAACTAGTAAATTAGGAAAGTATTCTCCCTTAACTATAGCCTTGAATCTAGATAAATTTAAGAAAACAATAACTTATGGAAAGTTATGCAATACCAACTGAATCATACGACACTCAAGGATACGCTTTGCACGCCACTCATCCCACAAGTTTAAGAGGTAACTTTTCTAATATACAACCATGATAACTTAGACTCCTAATAAACCAAAATCAGTTATAATTTTGAACTTTAGTAAAACTAAAAACAACTCAGCTAAATAAGTAATATTTTAACTAGAGATGACACTTAATTACAATGCAAATCTTCTTAACCAATCAACAAAATCATCCATATTAATTGAAGGATCACCAAATCCAACACTAAAACTCTACTTGTAGCTTTGAATTACAAAATGGTGTAAATTCAATAAATAAATAGATCAAAAATATAATGAACTTAGTTGCCTTGTTGCATCTGTGTAATTCTTAATTTGAATACTCAACTAGGATATTTAAACATTTAAGAGAAACGCCAATTTTGAAAAAGAACTAAAGGAATTCGAAAAATAGTAACAAGGATATTTCTTAATGTATGATAATTCCTGAAACACTTACAAAGAATCTCAAAGACACTCAAACCACTCCTGGAATTAAGTTGTCTAAATACTAATAAGATTAACACTTCTAAAAATCTGATTAATGGTCGAAATTAAGATTCTTGAAACAATCATAAACTTAACACAATTTTATGTAAATTCACTCTAATTGCCTGTCTCTTAATGAGCTAGACTTGTATTATTTATAGTAGAAGAAGCAAGAAAACCTTGCTTCCAAGACAGTCATAAGCCACGATTTACCATAGTAAATTAGGAAAGTATTCTCCCTTAACTGTACCTAGAATCTAGCTAAATTTAAGAAACAATAACTTATGGAAAGTTATGCAATACTTACTAATAAAACTGAATCACATGACATTCAAGATACGCCTTGCACGCCACTCATCCCACAGTTTTAGGTAACTTTCCCAAAATACAACCATGATAACTTAGACTCCTAATAAACTAAAATCAGTTATAATTTTTAAGCTTTAGTAACACTATAAACAACTCAGCTAAATAACTAATATTTTAACCAGTGATGACACTTAATTACAATGCAAATCTTCTTCAATCCAATCAACGTAATCATCCATATTAATTGAACGAACACCAAATCCAACACTAAAACACTACTTACTACTTTGAATTGCAAAATGGTCTAAATTCAATAAATAAATAGATCAAAAAATATAATGAACTTGAGTTGCCTTGTTGCATCTGTGTAATTATTAATTTGAATGCTCAAATAGGATATTTTACATTCAAGAGAAAAGCCAACTTTGAACAAGAACAAAAGGAATTCGAAAAATAGTAACAAGGATATTTCTTAATGAAGATAATTCCTAAAACACTCACAAAGCATCTCAAACAAACTCAAACCACTCCTGGAATTAAGTTTTTTAAATACTAATAAGATTAACACTTTTAAAAATCTGATTAATAATGGTTGAAATTAAGATTCTTGAAACAATCATAAACTTAACACAATTTTATGTAAATTCACTCTAATTGTCTATCTCTTAATGACGCTAGACTTGTATTTTTTATAGTAGAAGAAGCAAGAAAACCTTGCTCTACAAAGCTCATAAGCCACGATTTACCACTAGTAAATTAGGAAAGTATTCTCCCTTAACTATAGCCTAGAATCTAGCTAAATTTAAGAAAACAATAACTTATGGAAAGTTATGCAATAACAACTGAATCATACGACACTCAAGGACGCGCCTTGCACGCCACTCATCCCACAAGTTTAAGAGGTAACTTTTCTAATATACAACCATGATAACTTAGACTCCTAATAAACCAAAATCAGTTATAATTTTAAACTTTAGTAAAACTAAAAACAACTCAGCTAAATAAGTAATATTTTAACTAGCGATGACACTTAATTACAATGCAAATTCTTTAATCCAATCAACGAAATCATCCATATTAATTGAAGATCACCAAATCCACACTAAAACTCTACTTGCAGCTTTGAATTACAAAATGGTGTAAATTCAATAAATAAATAGATCAAAAAATATAATGAACTTAGTTGCCTTGTTGCATCTGTGTAATTCTTAATTTGATACTCAACTAGGATATTTAAACATTTAAGAGAAACGCCAATTTGAAAAAGAACAAAAGGAATTAGAAAAATAGTAACAAGGATATTTCTTAATGTATGATAATTCCTTAAACACTCACAAAGAATCTCAAACACACTCAAACCACTCTTGGAAGTAAGTTGTATAAATACTAATAAGATTAACACTTCTAAAAATCTGATTAATGGTCGAAATTAAGATTCTTGAAACAATCATAAACTTAACACAATTTTATGTAAATTCACTCTAATTGCCTGTTTCTCTTAATGACGCTAGACTTGTATTATTTATAGTAAAAAAGCAAGAAAACCTTGCTCTCCAAGACAGTCATAAGCCACGATTTACCACTAGTAAATTAGGAAAGTATTCCCTTAACTGTACCTAGAATCTAGCTAAATTTAAGAAAATAATAACTTATGGAAAGTTATGCAATACTGTACCTAATAAAACTGAATCACATGACACTCAAGAATCGCCTTGCACGCCACTCATCCCACAAGTTTAAGGTAACTTTCCTAAAATACAACCATGATAACTTAGACTCCTAATAAACTAAAATCAGTTATAATTTTCAACTTTAGTAAAACTAAAAACAACTCAGCTAAATAACTAATATTTAACTACGATGCACTTAATTACAATGCAAATCTTCTTCAATCCAATCAACGTAATCATCCATATTAATTGAACGAACACAAATCCAACACTAAAACACTACTTACGGCTTTGAATTGCAAAATGGTCTAAATTCAATAAATAAATAGATTAAATAATATAATGAACTTGAGTTGCCTTGTTGCATCTGTGTAATTCTTAATTTGAATGCTCAACTAGAATATTTAAACATTCAAGAGAAAAGTCAACTTTGAACAAGAACAAAAGGAATTCGAAAAATAGTAACAAGGATATTTCTGAATGAATGATAATTCCTAAAACATTCACAAAGCATCTCAAACACACTCAAACCACTCGTGGATTAAGTTGTTTAAGTACTAATAAGATTAACTCTTTTAAAAATCTGATTAATAATGGTTGAAATTAAGATTCTTGAAACAATCATAAACTTAACACAATTTTATGTAAATTCACTCTAATTGTCTATCGCTTAATGACGCTAGACTTGTATTTTTATAGTAGAAGAAGCAAGAAAACCTTGCTCTCCAAGACAGTCATAAGCCACGATTTACCACTAGTAATTAGGAAAGTATTCTCCTTTAACTGTACCCTAGAATCTAGCTAAATTTAAGAAAATAAATAACTTATGGAAAGTTATACAATACTGTACCTAATAAAAACTGAATCACATGACACTCAAGAATGCGCCTTGCACGCCACTCATCCCACAAGTTTAAGGTAACTTTCCTAAAATACAATCATGATAACTTAGACTCCTAATAAACTAAAATCAGTTATAATTTTCAAACTTTAGTAAAACTAAAAACAACTCAGCTAAATATCTAATATTTAACTAGCGATGACACTTAATTACAATGCAAATCTTCTTCAATCCAATCAACGTAATCATCCATATTAAATTGAACGAACACCAAATCCAACACTAAAACACTACTTATGGCTTTGAATTGCAAAATGGTCTAAATTCAATAAATAGATAGATCAAATAATATAATGAACTTGAGTTGCCTTGTTGCATCTGTGTAATTCATAATTTGAATGCTCAACTAGGATATTTAAACATTCAAGAGAAAAGCCAACTTTGAACAAGAACAAAAGGAATTCGAAAAATAGTAACAAGGATATTTCTTAATGAATGATAATTCCTAAAACATTCACAAAGCATCTCAAACACACTCAAACCACTCGTGGATTAAGTTGTTTAAAAACTAATAAGATTAACACTTTTAAAAATCTGATTAATAATGGTTGAAATTAAGATTCTTGAAACAATCATAAACTTAACACAATTTTATGTAAATTCACTCTAATTGTCTATCTCTTAATGACGCTAGACTTGTTTTTTTATAGTAGAAGAAGCAAGAAAACCTTGCTCTACAAGACAGTCATAAGCCACGATTTACCACTAGTAAATTAGGAAAGTATTCTCCCTTAACTATAGCCTAGAATCTAGCTAAATTTAAGAAAACAATAACTTATGGAAAGTTATGCAATAACAACTGAATCATACGACACTCAAGGATGCGCCTTGCAAGCCACTCATCCCACAAGTTTAAGAGGTAACTTTTCTAATATACAACCATGATAACTTAGACACCATATATATCAAAATCAGTTATAATTTTCAAACATCAGTAAAACTAAAAACAACTCAGCTAAATAAGTAATATTTTAACTAGAGATAACACTTAATTACAATGCAAATCTTCTTTAATCAATCAACAAAATCATCCAATTAATTGAAGGATCACCAATCCAACACTAAAATCTACTTGTAGCTTTGAATTACAAACTGGTGTAAATTCAATAAATAATGGATCAAAAATATAATGAACTTTAGTTCCTGTTGCATCTGTGTAATTCTTAATTTGAATACTCAACTAGGATAGTTAAACATTCAAGAGAAACGCCAATTTTGAAAAAGAACAAAAGGAATTCGAAAAATAGTAACAACGATATTTCTTAATCATATATAATATTAAAGCAAGAAAACATTGTCCTACGTGGCGATCAACAGTGAAATAAGGCATGAGAATGAACGACAATGCACAGAAGCACCCGAATAATTGCCACGTGTCAAAATAATACTGTGCAATGAGAGAAGGAACCAAGATTTTTAGAAAAAATGAATCCAAATACTTCTGAGATTTTGGAATAATTGCCTAATTTCAAGCAACTGATTTTAAGTAAATCAATTAGATCTTCATTTTAGGAAAGAATATAAATCCCGCAATGCAATAAATGAATTTCCCGTAGACATTTAATACTTGACACAAAAATTGAATCAAGATATTATAAACCGGCTAAGGGCCTGTTCTTTTCGGCATAAAACAGCTGAACTGAACTGAATTAAGCTGAACTGAACTGAATTAAATTGAATTGAATGTATTAAATATATGAATAATATTAACCATAAATATATTAATATTAAATAATAATATAATAATAAGTATAATAATGAATAATAATAATAGTATTTTGAATATTTTTAAATGATAGTTATGAATAAATAATATTAATAATCATAAATTAATAATAATAATAACAATAATAATTAATGATAATAATGATAATTAATAATTATTATTTAAATTATTTATATTAATATATTAATACTTGATGATGATTATATAATAACAATAATAAATAAGAAGTAAATTTATATTACTATTTTAATAATTAGATATTATAATATAATAATATTTAGTAATAAAAATAATGATTCGGTCGGACCACGCAAACTTGCATCATAAACCATTTTGACGCGATTTGATTGGTTTATGAGCTAAAAGACGTGGGTTTATTTGTGCTTTTGACCTAGACCATGTTTCTTCTAATAATAATAGTAATAATAATGAGTAATGCTATAATGAACAAAATAATATATAGAAATAATAATAATAATACTTAACAATAGTAATATATAAATAAATAATAATATAAGAGTAATTAGTAAAATAAAAAGACCAACATAATAATAATATTTAACAAAATGGTTATAAAAGAATGGAGGTGAACAGAGCTGAACTGAACTGAAAATAAGCTGGGGAAAACATGCCCTAAATTTGGTCAATATAATGTTACGAAATATAATTTTACGACGATGTGGAGCAATAATCCCATCTGATGCTATTTTTACATACAATATTATAATGAAGCGATAATCCCATCTGATACTATTTTAAAAAGTAAGAAGTTACTATCTTTTGTGATTAAAAAAAAGAAAAAGAATCAATATAATATTACGAAATATTACTATTTTATATTTCATAAAATTCATTCCAAAAAACTATACAAATTTCGAAAGCAAAAGCAAAGCTATTAACAAATCGGTTTTTATATGTCTTAATTAACAAATCCGTTTTTTGAATATTATTCTAAAAAAAAACACGATCGATTATGGGTCCTATATAATACTGATATCAATTCTTTAACGGTGACTACAATACAATGCATAAATCATCTCATTACTTAATAAGATACACGTTGACTATGGATGCAACTATCAAATTCACAAAGCTAGGCAAACTCCAAACATTTCAAGCAACTGACAGCATTGAAATAGGTATTTATTGACATGGTCCAATACAATATATATTATTAATTTTAAATCACACAACTTGAATATTCAACCCATTTTTATTATAGGTGTATTAGCAATAGTTATATATTTAGGTGTCGTGTAATTAAATATTTATAAACCCAAGTTTTGAAAAACAATCAACAACGACACTGTTCAAAAAAATTTATTTTTGTTTCTTACTAGAAAATATAAGTTCAGATAATGAATAATATGGCTTAATAAGTTCAGATAAGTTGTATAATGCAAAAACAAGCAAAGACAAAGTTTGACATACTCAAACAATAAATTCTAAAAGTTAAAATATGTCTAATAAGGATTAACAAGGTGTAATAAGTTCAGATTAGTGAGAATATTTATAGTACGCCTGAGTGTACCATGGGCATGGTACACCCAAGACTATTTTCTCCAAATGAGCAAAATGAGCGAATGAGCAAAATGAACAAATGAATAAATGAGCAAACATTTCTACTCATTTAAGAAAATGAGCAAACATTTTTATTACAAAATGAGCAAATTGAGCAAATGAGTAAATGAGCAAAATTCCCATATGAGCAAATTTGGTGTCAAATGAGCACCTGAAGTTCTAATTTATTACAAAAATACCCTTAGGTGTACCATGCTCATGGTACACCCGGGTGTACCATGAGTGAACTCCAGATTAGTTCTTAGATAAGTTTATTTAAGTTCAAATAAAATTACATAAGCAAAATAAGTTGAAAAACATATACAAGACCAAGAATGACAATTTGGAAATTATATAACTTAAAAAAATCTTATGTACATAAAAGATTCTATTACTTTTTCTGTAGGGTGTTGGCATAAAAGTTATTTTGCTTATTATGGGCAAAAGTATTACAATTATATGATCAAGAAAATATTTCTCTTAATCTTCTACAAAAAAAAAGTATAGTTAAATGGGAATGTAACTATGCGTAATTCTGTATATTTGCATTACTTTTGTGGGTAAAAGTATAGTTAAACGTAATATAATACATAATAAAAATAGAACATTGTTCTTTTTTAACCTTTAGGTCTTTGTGGGAGTGAGTATTAACTATTAAAAAAAGGGGTCAAACTCTAATCCTATGATCTAAATGATATCTATGACTTTACAAAAGATATCATCAAACACGAAAAACAACCATTATATGTAACTAGATATACCTTAAATAGTATCAAAGCTCAAGCATATTGAGAAAATTAAAATTATTATAGCTAAATGGGCAGTGGTCAATGGGTGGCTAAATATGGTGCAGCTGTGGTGCAAGAAGGCAAGAGAGTGGGTGAACGGATTGCCATAAGTGGGAGTGGAAGTTGGTGTATTGCCGAGTATCAGTCGTGGTGCGAATTGTGATTTTATCAGGGCCTCTAAAGGAAGTACTTTAGTAGACAGATTAAAGATTTTTTCAATTAACTCTTTTTTTTTTAAGATGGGTCACGTGATCCACCATGACGTTAACTACTTCAACAATTGAACAAACGGGTCATAAATCAGTTTTAAATAATTTAAATACATGAGTTTTAAATTTTACATCACGTTGGAGGCTCACCACCACGATTCTTGAAGAACTTCTTAAAATCGTCAATTTATAAAATGAACAACTTCCCGTGCAGTTTGCACGAGTCAAAAAACTAGTGTATGATAATTCCTGAAACACTCACAAAGAATCTCAAACACACTCAAACCACTCCTGGAATTAAGTTGTCTAAATACTAAGAAGATTAACACTTCTCAAAATCTGATTAATGGTCGAAATTAAGATTCTTGAAACAATCATAAACATAACACAATTTTATGTATAATTGCCTGTCTCTTAATGACGCTAGACTTGTATTATTTATAGTAAAGAAGCAAGAAAACCTTGCTCTCCAAGATAGTCATAAGCCACGATTTACCACTAGTAAATTAGGAAAGATTATCCCTTAATTGTACCCTAGAATCTAGCTAAATTTAAGAAAACAATAACTTATGGAAAGTAATGCAATACTTTACTTAATAAAAACAGAATCACATGACACTTAAGAATACGCCTTGCACGCCACTCATCCCACAAGTTTTAGGTAACTTTCCTAAAATACAACCATGATAACTTAGACTCCTAATAAGCTAAAATCAGTTATAATTTTCAAACTTTAGTAAAACTAAAAATAACTCAGCTAAATAACTAATATTTTAACCAGCGATGACACTTAATTACAATGCAAATCTTATTCAATCCAATCAACGTAATCATCCATATTAATTGAACGAACACCAAATCCAACACTAAAACACTACTTACAGCTTTATATTGCAAAATGGTCTAAATTCAATAAATAAATAGATCAAATAATATAATGAACTTGAGTTGCCTTGTTGCATCTGTGTAATTCTTAATTTGAATGCTCAACTAGGATATTTAACATTCAAGAGAAAAGTCAACTTTGAACAAGAACAAAAGGAATTCGAAAATTAGTAAAAAGGATATTTCTTAATGAATGATAATTCCTAAAACACTCACAAAGCATCTCAAACAAACTTAAACCACTCGTGGATTAAGTTGTTTAAGTACTAATAAGATTAACACTTATAAAAATCTGATTAATAATGGTTGAAATTAAGATTCTTGAAACAATCATAAACTTAACACAATTTTATGTAAATTCACTCTAATTGTCTATCTCTTAATGACGATAGACTTGTATTTTTATGGTAGAAGAAGCAAGAAAACCTTGCTCTACAAGACAGTCATAAGCCACGATTTACCACTAGTAAATTAGGAAAGTATTCTCCCTCAACTATAGCCTAGAATCTAGCTAAATTTAAGAAAAGAATAGCTTATGGAAAGTTATGCAATAACAACTGAATCATACGACACTCAAGGATACGCCTTGCACGCCACTCATCCCACAAGTTTAAGAGGTAACTTTTCTAATATACAACCATGATAACTTAGACTCCTAATAAACCAAAATCAGTTATAATTTTCAAACTTTAGTAAAACTAAAAACAACTCAGCTAAATAAGAAATATTTTAACTAGAGATGACACTTAATTACAATGCAAATCTTCTTTAATCCAATCAACAAAATCATCCATATTAATTGAAGGATCACCATATCCAACACTAAAACTCTACTTGCAGCTTTGAATTACAAAATGGTGTAAATTCAATAAATAAATAGATCAAAAATATAATGAACTTTAGTTGCCTTGTTGCATCTGTGTAATTCTTAATTTGAATACTCAACTAGGATATTTAAACATTCAGAGAAACGCCAATTTTGAAAAAGAACAAAAGGAATTCGAAAAATAGTAACAAGATATTTCTTAATGAATGATAATTCCTGAACACTCACAAAGAATCTCAAACACCTCAAACCACTCCTGGAAGTAAGTTGTCTAAATACTAATAAGATTAACACTTCTAAAATCTATTATATGTCGAAATTAAGATTCTTGAAACAATCATAAACTTAACACAATTTTATGTAAATTCACTCTAATTGCTGTCTCTTAATGACGCTAGACTTGTATTATTATAGTAGAAGAAGCAAGAAAACCTTGCTCTCCAAGACAGTCATAAGCCACGATTTACCACTAGTACATTAGAAAAGTATTCTCCTTTAACTGTACCCTAGAATCTAGCTAAATTTAAGAAAATAAATAACTTATGGAAAGTTATACAATACTGTACCTAATAAAAACTGAATCACATGACACTCAGAATCGCCTTGCACGCACTCATCCCACAAGTTTAAGTAACTTTCCTAAAATACAATCATGATAACTTAGACTCCTAATAAACTAAAATCAGTTATAATTTTCAAACTTTAGTAAAACTAAAAATCAGCTAAATAACTAATATTTAACTAGCGATGACACTTAATGACAATGCAAATCTTCTTCAATTCAATCAACGTAATCATCCATATTAATTTGAACGAACACCAAATCCAACACTAAAACACTACTTACGGCTTTGAATTGCAAAATGGTCTAAATTCAATAAATAAATAGATTAAATAATATAATGAACTTGAGTTGCCTTTGCATCTGTGTAATTCTTAATTTGAATGCTCAACTAGGATATTTAAACATTCAAGAGAAAATCAACTTTGAACAAGAACAAAAGGAATTCGAAAAATAGTAACAAGGATATTTCTGAATGAATGATAATTCCTAAAACATTCACAAAGCATCTCAAACACACTCAATCCACTCGTGGATTAAGTTGTTTAAGTACTAATAATATTAACACTTTTAAAAATTATTAATATGGTTGAAATTAAGGATTCTTGAAACAATCATAAACTTAACAAATTTTATGTAAATTCACTTAATGTCTATCTCTTAATGACGCTAGATGTATTTTTTATGGTAGAAGAAGCAAGAAACTTGCTCTACAAGACAGTCAGTAACCACGATTTACACTAAGTAAATTAGGAAAAGTATTCTCCTCAACTATAGCCTAGAATCTAGCTAAATTTAAGAAAAGAATAAGCTTATGGAAAGTTATGCAATAACAACTGAATCATACGACACTCAAGGATACGCCTTGCACGCCACTCATCCACAAGTTTAAGAGTAACTTTTCTAATATACAACCATGATAACTTAGACTCCTAATAAACCAAAATCAGTTATAATTTTCAAACTTTAGTAAAACTAAAAACAACTCAGCTAAATAAGAAATATTTTAACTAGAGATGACACTTAATTACAATGCAAATCTTCTTTAATCCAATCAACAAAATCATCCATATTAATTGAAGGATCACCATATCAACACTAAAACTCTACTTGCAGCTTTGAATTACAAATGGTGTAAATTCAATAAATAAATAGATCAAAAAATATAATGAACTTAGTTGCCTGTTGCATCTGTGTAATTCTTAATTTGAATACTCAACTAGGATATTTAAACATTCAAGAGAAACGCCAATTTTGAAAAGAACAAAAGGAATTCGAAAAATAGTAACAAGGATATTTCTTAATGAATGATAATTCCTGAACCACTCACAAAGAATCTCAAACACACTCAAACCACTCCTGGAAGTAAGTTGTCTAAATACTAATAAGATTAACACTTCTAAAAATCTTATTAATGGTCGAAATTAAGATTCTTGAAACAATCATAAACTTAACACAATTTTATGTAAATTCACTCTAATTGCCTGTCTCTTAATGACGCTAGACTTGTATTATTTATAGTAGAGAAGCAAGAAAACCTTGCTCTCCAAGACAGTCATAAGCCACGATTTACCACTAGTACATTAGAAAAGTATCTCCTTTAACTGTACCTAGAATCTAGCTAAATTTAAGAAAAATAAATAACTTATGGAAAGTTATACAATACTTACTAATAAAAACTGAATCACATGACACTCAAGAATGCGCCTTGCACGCACTCATCCCACAAGTTTAAGGTAACTTTCCTAAAATACAATCATGATAACTTAGACTCCTAATAAACTAAAATCAGTTATAATTTTCAAACTTTAGTAAAACTAAAAACAACTCAGCTAAATAATAATATTTAACTAGCGATGACACTTAATTACAATGCAAATTTCTTCAATCAATCAACGTAATCATCCATATTAATTGAACGAACACCAAATCCAACACTAAAACACTACTTACGGCTTTGAATTGCAAAATGGTCTAAATTCAATAAATAAATAGATAAATAATATAATGAACTTGAGTTGCCTTGTTGCATCTGTGTAATTCTTAATTTGAATGCTCAACTAGGATATTTAAACATTCAAGAGAAAATAACTTTGAACAAGAACAAAAGGAATTCGAAAATAGTAACAAGGATATTTCTGAATGAATGATAATTCCTAAAACATTCACAAAGCATCTCAAACACACTCAATCCACTCGTGGATTAAGTTGTTTAAGTACTAATAATATTAACACTTTTAAAAATCTGATTAATAATGGTTGAAATTAAGATTCTTGAAACAATCATAAACTTAACACAATTTTATGTAAATTCACTCTAATTGTCTATCCTTAATGAGCTAGACTTGTATTTTTATAGTAGAAGAAGCAGAAAACCTTGCTCTACAAGACAGTCATAACCACGATTTACCACTGGTAAATTAGGAAAGTATTCTCCCTTAACTATAACCTAGAATCTAGCTTAATTTAAGAAAACAATAACTTATGGAAAGTTATGCAATAACAACTGAATCATACAACACTCAAGGATGCGCCTTGCACGCCACTCATCCCACAAGTTTATGGTAACTTTCCTAAAATACAATCATGATAACTTAGACTTCTAATAAACTAAAATCAGTTATAATTTTCAAACTTTAGTAAAACTAAAAACAACTCAGCTAAATAACTAATATTTTAACTAGCGATGACACTTAATTACAATGCAAATCTTCTTCAATCCAATCAACGTAATCATCCATATTAAATTGAACGAACACCAAATCCAACACTAAAACACTACTTATGGCTTTGAATTGCAAAATGGTCTAAATTCAATAAATGAATGAACAAATAATATAATGAATTGAGTTGCCTTGTTGCATCTGTGTAATTCTAATTTGAATGCTCAACTAGGATATTTAAACATTCAAGAGAAAAGCCAATTTTGAACAAGAACAAAAGAAATTCGAAAAATAGTAACAAGGATATTTCTTAATAAATGATAATTCCTAAAACGTTCACAAAGCATCTAAACACACTCAAACACTCTGGATTAAGTTGTTTAAAAACTAATAAGATTAACACTTTTAAAAATCTGATTAATAATGGTTGAAATTAAGATTCTTGAAACAATCATAAACTTAACACAATTTTATGTAAATTCACTCTAATTGTCTATCTCTTAATGACGCTAGACTTGTATTTTTATAGTAGAAGAAGCAAGAAAACCTTGCTCTACAAGACAGTCATAAGCCACGATTTACCACTAGTAAATTGGAAAGTATTTCCCTTAACTATAGACTAGAATCTAGCTAAATTTAAGAAAAAAATAACTTATGGAAAGTTATGCAATAACAACTGAATCATACGGCACTCAAGGATGCGCCTTGCAAGCCACTCATCCCACAAGTTTAAGAGGTAACTTTCTAATATACAACCATGATAACTTAGACACCTAATAACAAAATCAGTTATAATTTTCAAACATAGTAAAACTAAAAACAACTCAGCTAAATAAGTAATATTTTAACTAGAGATACACTTAATTACAATGCAAATCTTCTTTAATCCAATCAACAAAATCATCCATATTAATTGAAGGATCACCAAATCCAACACTAAAACTCTACTTGTAGCTTTGAATTACAAAATGGTCTAAATTCAATAAATAAATAGATCAAATAATATAAAGAACTTAGTTGCCTTGTTGCATCTGTGTAATTCTTAATTTGAATACTCAACTAGGATATTTAAACATTCAAGAGAAACACCAACTTTGAAAAGAACAAAAGGAATTCGAAAAATAGTAACAAGGATATTTCTTAATGTATGATAATTCCTGAAACACTCACAAAGAATCTCAAACACACTCAAACCACTCCTGGAATTAAGTTGTCTAAATACTAAGAAGATTAACACTTCTCAAAATCTGATTAATGGTCGAAATTAAGATTCTTGAAACAATCATAAACTTAACAGAATTTTATGTATAATTGCCTGTCTCTTAATGACGCTAGACTTGTATTATTTATAGTAGAAGAAGCAAGAAAACCTTGCTCTCCAAGATAGTCATAAGCCACGATTTACCACTAGTAAATTAGGAAAGTATTCTCCCTTAATTGTACCCTAGAATCTAGCTAAATTTAAGAAAACAATAACTTATGGAAAGTTATGCAATACTTTACTTAATAAAAACTGAATCACATGACACTCAAGAATACGCCTTGCACGCCACTCATCCCACAAGTTTTAGGTAACTTTCCTAAAATACAACCATGATAACTTAGACTCCTAATAAGCTAAAATCAGTTATAATTTTCAAACTTTAGTAAAACTAAAAACAACTCAGCTAAACTAATATTTTAACCAGCGATGACACTTAATTACAATGCAAATCTTTTCAATCCAATCAACGTAATCATCCATATTAATTGAACGAACACCAAATCCAACACTAAAACACTACTTACAGCTTTGAATTGCAAAATGGTCTAAATTCAATAAATAAATAGATCAAATAATATAATGAACTTGAGTTGCCTTGTTGCATCTGTGTAATTCTTAATTTGAATGCTCAACTAGGATATTTAAACATTCAAGAGAAAAGTCAACTTTGAACAAGAACAAAAGGAATTCGAAAAATAGTAACAAGGATATTTCTTAATGAATGATAATTCCTAAAACACTCACACAGCATTTCAAACAAACTTAAACCACTTGTGGATTAAGTTGTTTAAGTACTAATAAGATTAACACTTTTAAAAATCTGATTAATAACGGTTGAAATTAAGATTCTTGAAACAATCATAAACTTAACACAATTTTATGTAAATTCACTCTAATTGTCTATCTCTTAATGACGCTAGACTTGTATTTTTTAGGTAGAAGAAGCAAGAAAACCTTGCTCTACAAGACAGTCATAAGCCACGATTTACCACTAGTAAATTAGGAAAGTATTCTCCCTTAACTATAGCCTAGAATCTAGCTAAATTTAAGAAAACAATAACTTATGGAAAGTTATGCAATAACAACTGAATCATACGACACTCAAGGATACGCCTTGCACGCCACTCATCCCACAAGTTTAAGAGGTAACTTTTCTAATATACAACCATGATAACTTAGACTCCTAATAAACCAAAATCAGTTATAATTTTCAAACTTTAGTAAAACTAAAAACAACTCAGCTAAATAAGTAATATTTTAACTAGAGATAACAATTAATTACAATGCAAATCTTCTTTAATCCAATCAACAAAATCATCCATATTAATTGAAGGATCACCAAATCCAACACTAAAACTCTACTTGTCAGCTTTGAATTACAAAATGGTGTAAATTCAATAAATAAATAGATCAAAAAATATAATGAACTTAGTTGCCTTGTTGCATCTGTGTAATTCTTAATTTGAATACTCAACTAGGATATTTAAACATTCAAGAGAAATGCCAATTTTGAAAAAGAACAAAAGGAATTCGAAAAATAGTAACAAGGATATTTCTTAATGAATGATAATTCCTGAAACACTCACAAAGAATCTCAAACACACTCAAACCACTCCTGGAATTAAGTTGTCTAAATACTAATAAGATTAACACTTCTCAAAATCTGATTAATGGTCGAAATTAAGATTCTTGAAACAATCATAAACTTAACACAATTTTATGTATAATTGCCTGTCTCTTAATGACGCTAGACTTGTATTATTTATAGTAGAAGAAGCAAGAAAACCTTGCTCTCCAAGACAGTCATAAGCCACGATTTACCACTAGTAAATTAGGAAAGTATTCTCCCTTAACTGTACCCTAGAATCTAGCTAAATTTAAGAAAACAATAACTTATGGAAAGTTATGCAATACTTTACCTAATAACAACTGAATCACATGACACTCAAGAATACGCCACGCCACTCATCCCACAAGTTTTAGGTAACTTTCCTAAAACACAACCATGATAACTTAGACTCCTAATAAATAAAATCAGTTATAATTTTCAAACTTTAGTAAAACTAAAAACAACTCAGCTAAATAACTAATATTTTAACAGCGATGACACTTAATTACAATGCAAATCTTATTCAATCCAATCAACGTAATCATCCATATTAATTGAACGAACACCAAATCCAACACTAAAACACTACTTACAGCTTTGAATTGCAAAATGGTCTAAATTCAATAAATAAATAGATCAAATAATATAATGAACTTGAGTTGCTTTGTTGCATCTGTGTATTTTGTTATTTGAATGCTCAACTAGGATATTTAAACATTCAAGAGAAAAGCCAACTTTGAACAAGAACAAAAGGAATTCGAAAAATAGTAACAAGGATATTTCTTAATGAATGATAATTCCTAAAACACTCACAAAGCATCTCAAACACACTCAAACCACTTGGAATTAAGTTGTTTAAATACTAATAAGATTAACACTTTTAAAAATCTGATTAATAGGTTGAAATTAAGATTCTTGAAACAATCATAAACTTAACACAATTTTATGTAAATTCACTCTAATTGTCTATCTCTTAATGACGCTAGACTTGTATTTTTTATAGTAGAAGAAGCAAGAAAACCTTGCTCTACAAGACAGTCATAAGCCACGATTTACCACTAGTAAATTAGGAAAGTATTCTCCCTTAACTATAGCCTAGAATCTAGCTAAATTTAAGAAAACAAATACTTATGGAAAGTTATGCAATAACAACTGAATCATACGACACTCAAGGATACGCCTTGCAGCCACTCATCCCACAAGTTTAAGAGTAACTTTCTAATAATACAACCATGATAACTTAGACTCTAATAAACCAAAATCAGTTATAATTTTCAAACTTTAGTAAAACTAAAAACAACTCAGCTAAATAAGTAATATTTAACTAGAGATAACTTATTACAATGCAAATCTTCTTTAATCCAATCAACAAATCATCCTATTAATTGAAGGATCACCAAATCCAACACTAAAACTCTACTTGTAGCTTTGAATTACAAAATGGTGTAAATTCAATAAATAAATAGATCAAAAAATATAATGAACTTAGTTGCCTTGTTGCATCTGTGTAATTCTTAATTTGAATACTCAACTAGGATATTTAAACATTCAAGAGAAACGCCAATTTTGAAAAAGAACAAAAGGAATTCGAAAAATAGTAACAAGGATATTTCTTAATGATGATAATTCCTGAAACATCACAAAGAATCTCAACACACTCAAACCACTCCTGGAATTAAGTTGTCTAAATACTAAAAGATTAACACTTCTCAAAATCTGATTAATGGTCGAAATTTAGATTCTTGAAACAATCATAAACTTAACACAATTTTATGTATAATTGCCTGTCTCTTAATGACGCTAGACTTGTATTATTTATAGTAGAAGAAGCAAGAAAACCTTGCTCTCCAAGATAGTCATAAGCCACGATTTACCACTAGTAAATTAGGAAAGTATTCTCCCTTAATTGTACCCTAGAATCTAGCTAAATTTAAGAAAACAATAACTTATGGAAAGTTATGCAATACTTTACCTAATAAAAACTGAATCACATGACACTCAAGAATACGCCTTGCACGCCACTCATCCCACAAGTTTAGGTAACTTTCCTAAAATACAACCATGATAACTTAGACTCCTAATAAACTAAAATCAGTTATAATTTTCAAACTTTAGTAAAACTAAAACAACTCAGCTAAATAACTAATATTTTAACCAGCGATGACACTTAATTACAATGCAAATCTTATTCAATCCAATCAACGTAATCATCCATATTAATTGAACGAACACCAAATCCAACACTAAACACTACTTACAGCTTTAATTGCAAATGGTCTAAATTCAATAAATAAATAGATTAAATAATATAATGAACTTGAGTTGCCTTGTTGCATCTGTGTAATTCTTAATTTGAATGCTCAACTAGGATATTTAAACATTCAAGAGAAAATCAACTTTGAACAAGAACAAAAGGAATTCGAAAATTAGTAACAAGGATATTTCTTAATGAATGATAATTCCTAAAACACTCACAAAGCATCTCAAACAAACTTAAACCACTCGTGGATTAAGTTGTTTAAGTACTAATAAGATTAACACTTTTAAAAATCTGATTAATAACGGTTGAAATTAAGATTCTTGAAACAATCATAAACTTAACACAATTTTATGTAAATTCACTCTAATTGCTATCTCTTAATGACGCTAGACTTGTATTTTTTATGTAGAAGAAGCAAGAAAACCTTGCTCTACAAGACAGTCATAAGCCACGATTTACC
Organism: Beta vulgaris subsp. vulgaris; assembly: GCF_026745355.1. NCBI lineage: Eukaryota > Viridiplantae > Streptophyta > Magnoliopsida > Caryophyllales > Amaranthaceae > Beta > Beta vulgaris. The sequence continues at coordinate 36,940,107 of NC_079206.1, read as the reverse complement.
ACTAGTAAATTAGGAAAGTATTCTCCCTTAACTATAGCCTAGAATCTAGCTAAATTTAAGAAAACAATAACTTATGGAAAGTTATGCAATAACAACTGAATCATACGACACTCAAGGATACGCCTTGCACGCCACTCATCCCACAAGTTTATGAGGTAACTTTTCTCATATACAACCATGATAACTTAGACTCCTAATAAACAAAATCAGTTATAATTTTCAAACATCAGTAAAACTAAAAACAACTCAGCTAAATAAGTAATATTTTAACTAGAGATAACACTTAATTACAATGCAAATCTTCTTTAATCCAATCAACAAATCATCCATATTAATTGAAGGATCACCAAATCCAACACTAAAACTCTACTTGCACGCAGCTTTGAATTACAAAATGGTGTAAATTCAATAAATAAATAGATCAAATAATATAATGAACTTGTTGCCTTGTTGCATCTGTGTAATTCTTAATTTGAATACTCAACTAGGATATTTAAACATTCAAGAGAAACGCCAATTTTGAAAAAGAACAAAAGGAATTCGAAAAATAGTAACAAGGATATTTCTTAATGAATGATAATTCCTGAAACACTCACAAAGAATCTCAAACACACTCAAACCACTCCTGGAATAAGTTGTCTAAATACTAATAAGATTAACACTTCTAAAAATCTGATTAATGGTCGAAATTAAGATTCTTGAAACAATCATAAACTTAACACAATTTTATGTAAATTCACTCTAATTGCCTGTCTCTTAATGACGCTAGACTTGTATTATTTATAGTAGAAGAAGCAAGAAAACCTTGCTCTCCAAGACAGTCATAAGCCACGATTTACCACTAGTACATTAGGAAAGTATTCTCCTTTAACTGTACCCTAGAATCTAGCTAAATTTAAGAAAACAAATAACTTATGGAAAGTTATACAATACTGTACTAATAAAAACTGAATCACATGACACTCAAGAATGCGCCTTGCACGCCACTCATCCCACAAGTTTAAGTAACTTTCCTAAAATAAATCATGATAACTTAGACTCCAATAAACTAAAATCAGTTATAATTTTAAACTTTAGTAAAACTAAAAAACAACTCAGCTAAATAACTAATATTTAACTAGCGATGACACTTAATTACAATGCAAATCTTCTTCCAATCCAATCAACAATCATCCATATTAATTGAAGACACCAAATCCAACACAAAACACTACTTACGAGCTTTGAATTCAAAATGGTCTAAATTCAATAAATAAATAGATCAAAAATATAATGAACTTGAGTTGCCTTGTTGCATCTGTGTAATTCTTAATTTGAATGCTCAACTAGGATATTTAAACATTCAAGAGAAAGTCCAATTTGAAAAAGAACAAAAGGAATTCGAAAAATAGTAACAAGGATATTTCTTAATGAATGATAATTCCTAAACACTACACAAAGATCTCAAACACACTCAAACCACTCTGGAATTAAGTTGTTTAATACTAATAAGATTAACACTTTTAAAAATCTTATAATGGTCGAAATTAAGATTCTTGAAACAATCATAAACTTAACACAATTTTATGTAAATTCACTCTAATTGTCTTCTCTTAATGACGCTAGACTTGTATTTTTATAGTAGAAGAAGCAAGAAAACCTTGCTCTACAGACAGTCATAAGCCACGATTTACCACTAGTAAATTAGGAAAGTATTCTCCCTTAACTATGATCTAGAATCTAGCTAAATTTAAGAAAACAATAACTTATGGAAAGTTATGCAATTAACAACTGAATCATACGACACTCAAGATACGCCTTGCAGCCACTCATCCCACAAGTTTAAGGTAACTTTCCTAAAATACAACCATGATAACTTAGACTCCTAATAAACAAAATCAGTTATAATTTTCAAACTTAGTAAAACTAAAAAACAACTCAGCTAAAAATAATATTTTAACTAGCGATGACACTTAATTACAATGCAAATCTTCTTTAATCCAATCAACTAATCATCCATATTAATTGAAGATCACCAAATCCAACACTAAACACTACTTAGCTTTGAATTCAAAATGGTCTAAATTCAATAAATAAATAGATCAAATAATATAATGAACTTGAGTTGCCTTGTTGCATCTGTGTAATTCTAATTTGAATGCTCAACTAGGATATTTAAACATTCAAGAGAAAGCCAACTTTGAACAAGAACAAAAGGAATTCGAAAAATAGTAACAAGGATATTTCTTAATGAATGATAATTCCTAAAACACTCACAAAGCATCTCAAACACACTCAAACCACTCGTGGATTAAGTTTTTAATACTAATAAGATTAACACTTTTAAAAATCTGATTAATAATGGTTGAAATTAAGATTCTTGAAACAATCATAAACTTAACACAATTTTATGTAAATTCACTCTAATTGTCTATCTCTTAATGACGCTAGACTTGTATTTTTATAGTAGAAGAAGCAAGAAAACCTTGCTCTACAAGACAGTCATAAGCCACGATTTACCACTAGTAAATTAGGAAAGTATTCTCCCTTAACTATAGCTAGAATCTAGCTAAATTTAAGAAAAAATAACTTATGGAAAGTTATGCAATAACAACTGAATCATACGACACTCAAGGATACGCTTGCAAGCCACTCATCCCACAAGTTTAAGAGGTAACTTTTCTAATATACAACCATGATAACTTAGACTCCTAATAAACCAAAATCAGTTATAATTTTCAAACTTTAGTAAAACTAAAAACAACTCAGCTAAATAAGTAATATTTTAACTAGAGATGACACTTAATTACAATGCAAATCTTCTTTAATCCAATCAACAAAATCATCCATATTAATTGAAGGATCACCAAATCCAACACTAAAACTCTACTTGTAGCTTTGAATTACAAAATGGTGTAAATTCAATAAATAAATAGATCAAAAAATATAATGAACTTTAGTTGCCTTGTTGCATCTGTGTAATTCTTAATTTGAATACTCAACTAGGATATTTAAACATTCAAGAGAAACGCCAATTTTGAAAAAGAACAAAAGGAATTCGAAAAATAGTAACAAGGATATTTCTTAATGTATGATAATTCCTGAAACACTCACAAAGAATCTCAAACACACTCAAACCACTCCTGGAATTAAGTTGTCTAAATACTAATAAGATTAACACTTCTAAAAATCTGATTAATGGTCGAAATTAAGATTCTTGAAACAATCATAAACTTAACACAATTTTATGTATAATTGCCTGTCTCTTAATGGCGCTAGACTTGTATTATTTATAGTAGAAGAAGCAAGAAAACCTTGCTCTCCAAGACAGTCATAAGCCACGATTTACCACTAGTACATTAGGAAAGTATTCTCCTTTAACTGTACCCTAGAATCTAGCTAAATTTAAGAAAACAAATAACTTATGGAAAGTTATACAATACTGTACCTAATAAAAACTGAATCACATGACACTCAAGAATCGCCTTGCACGCCACTCATCCCACAAGTTTAAGGTAACTTTCCTAAAATACAATCATGATAACTTAGACTCCTAATAAACTAAAATCAGTTATAATTTTCAAACTTTAGTAAAACTAAAAACAACTCAGCTAAATAACTAATATTTAACTAGCGATGACACTTAATTACAATGCAAATCTTCTTCAATCCAATCAACGTAATCATCCATATTAATTGAACGAACACCAAATCCAACACTAAAACACTACTTACGCTTTGAATTGCAAAATGGTCTAAATTCAATAAATAAATAGATCAAATAATATAATGAACTTGAGTTGCCTTGTTGCATCTGTGTAATTCTTAATTTGAATGCTCAACTAGGATATTTAAACATTCAAGAGAAAGCCAACTTTGAACAAGAACAAAAGGAATTCGAAAAATAGTAACAAGGATATTTCTTAATGAATGATAATTCCTAAAACACTCACAAAGCATCTCAAACACACTCAAACCACTCGTGGATTAAGTTGTTTAAGTACTAATAAGATTAACACTTTTAAAAATCTGATTAATAATGGTTGAAATTAAGATTCTTGAAACAATCATAAACTTAACACAATTTTATGTAAATTCACTCTAATTGTCTATCTCTTAATGACGCTAGACTTGTATTTTTATAGTAGAAGAAGAAGAAAACCTTGCTCTACAAGACAGTCATAAGCCACGATTTACCACTAGTAAATTAGGAAAGTATTCTCCCTTAACTATAGCCTAGAATCTAGCTAAATTTAAGAAAACAATAACTTATGGAAAGTTATGCAATAAACAACTGAATCATACGACACTCAAGGATACGCCTTGCACGCCACTCATCCCACAAGTTTAAGGTAACTTTCTAAATACAACCATGATAACTTAGACTCCTAATAAACAAAATCAGTTATAATTTTCAAACTTTAGTAAAACTAAAAACAACTCAGCTAAATAAATAATATTTTAACTAGCGATGACACTTAATTACAATGCAAATCTTCTTAATCCAATCAACGAAATCATCCATATTAATTGAAGATCACCAAATCCAACACTAAAACTACTTAGCAGCTTTGAATTGCAAAATGGTCTAAATTCAATAAATAAATAGATCAAATAATATAATGAACTTGAGTTGCCTTGTTGCATCTGTGTAATTCTAATTTGAATGCTCAACTAGGATATTTAAACATTCAAGAGAAAGCCAACTTTGAACAAGAACAAAAGGAATTCGAAAAATAGTAACAAGGATATTTCTTAATGAATGATAATTCCTAAACACTCACAAAGATCTCAAACACACTCAAACCACTCTGGATTAAGTTGTTTAAATACTAATAAGATTAACACTTTAAAAATCTGATTATAATGGTTGAAATTAAGATTCTTGAAACAATCATAAACTTAACACAATTTTATGTAAATTCACTCTAATTGTCTATCTTAATGACGCTAGATTGTATTTTTATAGTAGAAGAAGCAAGAAAACCTTGCTCTACAAGACAGTCATAAGCCACGATTTACCACTAGTAAATTAGGAAAGTATTCTCCCTTAACTATAGCCTAGAATCTAGCTAAATTTAAGAAAACAATAACTTATGGAAAGTTATGCAATAAACAACTGAATCATACGACACTCAAGGATACGCCTTGCAGCCACTCATCCCACAAGTTTAAGAGGTAACTTTCTAATATACAACCATGATAACTTAGACTCCTAATAAACAAAATCAGTTATAATTTTCAAACTTTAGTAAAACTAAAAACAACTCAGCTAAATAAGATAATATTTTAACTAGCGATGACACTTAATTACAATGCAAATCTTCTTTAATCCAATCAACAAAATCATCCATATTAATTGAAGGATCACCAAATCCAACACTAAAACCTACTTGACACTTTGAATTACAAAATGGTGTAAATTCAATAAATAAATAGATCAAAAATATAATGAACTTGAGTTGCCTTGTTGCATCTGTGTAATTCTTAATTTGAATGCTCAACTAGGATATTTAAACATCTAAGAGAAACGCCAATTTTGAAAAAGAACAAAAGGAATTCAAAAAATAGTAACAAGGATATTTCTTAATGAATGATAATTCCTGAAACACTCACAAAGAATCTCAAACACACTCAAACCACTCCTGGAATTAAGTTGTCTAAATACTAATAAGATTAACACTTCTAAAATCTGATTAATGGTCGAAATTAAGATTCTTGAAACAATCATAAACTTAACACAATTTTATGTAAATTCACTCTAATGTCTTCTCTTAATGACGCTAGACTTGTATTATTTATAGTAGAAGAAGCAAGAAAACCTCTCCAAGACAGTCATAAGCCACGATTTACCACTAGTAAATTAGGAAAGTATTCTCCCTTAATGTACCTAGAATCTAGCTAAATTTAAGAAAACAATAACTTATGGAAAGTTATGCTATACTTTACCTAATAAAAACTGAATCACATGACACTCAAGAATACGCCTTGCACGCCACTCATCCCACAAGTTTAGGTAACTTTCCTAAAATACAACCATGATAACTTAGACTCCTAATAAACTAAAATCAGTTATAATTTTAACTTTAGTAAAACTAAAAACAACTCAGCTAAATAACTAATATTTTAACAGCGATGACACTTAATTACAATGCAAATCTTTTCAATCCAATCAACGTAATCATCCATATTAATTGAACGAACACCAAATCCAACACTAAAACACTACTTACAGCTTTAATTGCAAAATGGTCTAAATTCAATAAATAAATAGATCAAAATAATAAATGAACTTGAGTTGCCTTGTTGCATCTGTGTAATTCTTAATTTGAATGCTCAACTAGGATATTTAAACATTCAAGAGAAAAGCCAACTTTGAACAAGAACAAAAGGAATTCGAAAAATAGTAACAAGGATATTTCTTAATGATATGATAATTCCTAAAACACTCACAAAGCATCTCAAACAACTAAACCACTCTGGAATTAAGTTGTTTAATACTAATAAGATTAACACTTTTAAAAATCTGATTAATAAGGTTGAAATTAAGATTCTTGAAACAATCATAAACTTAACACAATTTTATGTAAATTCACTCTAATTGTCTATCTCTTAATGACCTAGACTTGTATTTTCTATAGTAGAAGAAGCAAGAAAACCTTGCTCTACAAGACAGTCATAAGCCACGATTTACCACTAGTAAATTAGGAAAGTATTCTCCCTTAACTATAGCCTAGAATCTAGCTAAATTTAAGAAAACAATACTTATGGAAAGTTATGCAATAACAACTGAATCATACGACACTCAAGGATACGCCTTGCACGCCACTCATCCCACAAGTTTAAGAGGTAACTTTTCTAATATACAACCATGATAACTTAGACTCCTAATAAACCAAAATCAGTTATAATTTTCAAACTTTAGTAAAACTAAAAACAACTCAGCTAAATAAGTAATATTTTAACTAGCGATGACACTTAATTACAATGCAAATCTTCTTTAATCCAATCAACAAAATCATCCATATTAATTGAAGGATCACCAAATCCAACTAAAACTCTACTTGCAGCTTTGAATTACAAAATGGTGTAAATTCAATAAATAAATAGATCAAAAAATATAATGAACTTTAGTTGCCTTGTTGCATCTGTGTAATTCTTAATTTGAATACTCAACTAGGATATTTAAACATTCAAGAGAAACGCCAATTTTGAAAAAGAACAAAAGGAATTCGAAAAATAGTAACAAGGATATTTCTTAATGAATGATAATTCCTGAAACACTCACAAAGAATCTCAAACACACTCAAACCACTCCTGGAATTAAGTTGTCTAAATACTAATAAGATTAACACTTCTAAAAATCTGATTAATGGTCGAAATTAAGATTCTTGAAACAATCATAAACTTAACACAATTTTATGTAAATTCACTCTAATTCCTGTCTCTTAATGACGCTAGACTTGTATTATTTATAGTAGAAGAAGCAAGAAAACCTTGCTCTCCAAGAGGTCATAAGCCACGATTTACCACTAGTAAATTAGGAAAGTATTCTCCCTTAACTGTACCCTAGAATCTAGCTAAATTTAAGAAAACAATAACTTATGGAAAGTTATGCAATACTTACCTAATAAAAACTGAATCACATGACACTCAAGAATACGCCTTGCACGCCACTCATCCCACAAGTTTTAGGTAACTTTCCTAAAATACAACCATGATAACTTAGACTCCTAATAAACTAAAATCAGTTATAATTTTCAAACTTTAGTAAAACTAAAAACAACTCAGCTAAATAACTAATATTTTAACCAGCGATGACACTTAATTACAATGCAAATCTTCTTCAATCCAATCAACGTAATCATCCATATTAATTGAACGAACACCAAATCCAACACTAAAACACTACTTACAGCTTTGAATTGCAAAATGGTCTAAATTCAATAAATAAATAGATCAAATAATATAATGAACTTGAGTTGCCTTGTTGCATCTGTGTAATTCTTAATTTGAATGCTCAACTAGGATATTTAAACATTCAAGAGAAAAGCCAACTTTGAACAAGAACAAAAGGAATTCGAAAAATAGTAACAAGGATATTTCTTAATGAATGATAATTCCTAAACACTCACAAAGAATCTCAAACACACTCAAACCACTCCTGGAATTAAGTTGTTTAATACTAATAAGATTAACACTTTTAAAAATCTGATTAATGGTTGAAATTAAGATTCTTGAAACAATCATAAACTTAACACAATTTTATGTAAATTCACTCTAATTGTCTATCTCTTAATGACGCTAGACTTGTATTTTTTATAGTAGAAGAAGCAAAAACCTTGCTCTACAAGACAATCATAAGCCACGATTTACCACTAGTAAGTTAGGAAAGTATTCTCCCTTAACTGTAGCCTAGACTCTAGCTAAATTTAAGAAAACAATAACTTATGGAAAGTTATGCAATATACTAATAACACTGAATCACACGACACTCAAGGATACGCCTTGCACGCCACTCATCCCACAAGTTTAAGGTAACTTTCTAAAATACAACCATGATAACTTAGACTCCTAATAAACTAAAATCAGTTATAATTTTCACACTTTAGTAAAACTAAAAACAACTCAGCTAAATAAATAATATTTTAACTAGCGATGACACTTAATTACAATGCAAATCTTCTTCAATCCAATCAACGAAATCATCCATATTAATTGAAGGATCACCAAATCCAACACTAAAACCACTTACGCTCACTTTGAATTGCAAAATGGTCTAAATTCAATAAATAAATAGATCAAAAATATAATGAACTTGAGTTGCCTTGTTGCATCTGTGTAATTCTTAATTTGAATGCTCAACTAGGATATTTAAACATTCAAGAGAAAGCCAACTTTGAACAGAACAAAAGGAATTCGAAAAATAGTAACAAGGATATTTCTTAATGAATGATAATTCCTGAAACACTCACAAAGAATCTCAAACACACTCAAACCACTCCTGGAATTAAGTTGTTTAAATACTAATAAGATTAACACTTTTAAAAATCTGAGAATTAATAATGTTGAATTAAGATTCTTGAAACAATCATAAACTTAACACAATTTTATGTAAATTCACTCAATTGTCTGTCTCTTAATGACGTGAGTTGTATTATTTTATAGTAGAAGAAACAAGAAAACCTTGCTCTCCAAGACAGTCATAAGCCACGATTTACCACTAGTAAATTAGGAAAGTTTCTCCCTTAACTATAGCCTAGAATCTAGCTAAATTTAAGAAACATAAATTATGGAAAGTTATGCAATACTTTACTTAATAACATGAATCATACGACACTCAAGATACGCCTTGCACGCCACTCATCCCAAGTTTAAGGTAACTTTCCTAAAATAAACCATGATAACTTAGACTCCTAATAAACCAAAATCAGTTATAATTTTAGACTTTAGTAAAACTAAAAACAACTCACTAAATAATAATATTTTAACTAGCGATGACACTTAATTACAATGCAAATCTTCTTCAATCCAATCAAGAAATCATCCATATTAATTGAAGGATCACCAAATCCAACACTAAAACACTACTTACGCTTTGAATTACAAAATGTCAAATTCATAAAAAATAGATAAAAAATATAATGAACTTGAGTTGCCTTGTTGCATCTGTGTAATTCTTAATTTGAATGCTCAACTAGGATATTTAAACATTCAAGAGAAATGCCAATTTTGAAAAAGAACAAAAGGAATTCGTAAAATAGTAACAAGGATATTTCTTAATGAATGATCTCCAAACACTACAAAGAATCTCAAACACACTCAAACCACTCCTGGAATTAAGTTGTTTAAATACTAATAAGATTAACACTTCTAAAAATGATTAATGGTCGAAATTAAGATTCTTAAAACAATCATAAACTTAACACAATTTTATGTAAATTCACTCTAATTGCTGTCTCTTAATGACGCTAGACTTGTATTATTTATAGTAGAAGAAGCAAGAAAACCTTGCTCTCAAGACATCATAAGCCACGATTTACCACTAGTAAATTAGGAAAGTATTCTCCCTTAACTGTACCTAGAATCTAGCTAAATTTAAGAAAACAATAACTTATGGAAAGTTATGCAATACTTACTTAAAAAACTGAATCACATGACACTCAAGAATACGCCTTGCACGCCACTCATCCACAAGTTTAAGGTAATTTCCTAAAATACAACCATGATAACTTAGACTCCTAATAAACTAAAATCAGTTATAATTTTTAGACTTTAGTAAAACTAAAAACAACTCAGCTAAATAACTAATATTTTAACTAGGATGACACTTAATTACAATGCAAATCTTCTTCAATCCAATCAAGTAATCATCCATATTAATTGAACGATCACCAAATCCAACACTAAAACACTACTTACAGCTTTGAATTGCAAAATGGTCTAAATTCAATAAATAAATAGATCAAATAATATAATGAACTTAAGTTGCCTTGTTGCATCTGTGTAATTCTTAATTTGAATGCTCAACTAGGATATTTAAACATTCAAGAGAAAAGCCAACTTTGAACAAGAACAAAAGGAATTCGAAAAATAGTAACAAGGATATTTCTTAATGAATGATAATTCCTGAAACACTCACAAAGAATCTCAAACACACTCAAACCACTCCTGGAATTAAGTTGTTAAATACTAATAAGATTAACACTTTTAAAATCTGATTAATGGTGGAAATTAAGATTCTTGAAACAATCATAAACTTAACACAATTTTATGTAAATTCACTCTAATTGTCTATCTCTTAATGACGCTAGACTTGTATTTTTTATAGTAGAAGAACAAAAAAACCTTGCTCTACAAGACAATCATAAGCCACGATTTACCACTAGTAAGTTAGGAAAGTATTCTCCCTTAACTGTAGCCTAGAATCTAGTTAAATTTAAGAAAACAATAACTTATGGAAAGTTATGCAATATTTTACTTAATAACACCGGAATCACACGACACTCAAGGATACGCCTTGCACGCTACTCATCCCACAAGTTTAAGGTAACTTTCCTAAAATACAACCATGATAGCTTAGACTCCTAATAAACTAAAATCAGTTATAATTTTCAGACTTTAGTAAAACTAAAAACGACTCAGCTAAATAAATAATATTTTAACTAGCGATGCACTTAATTAAATGCAAATCTTCTTCAATCCAATCAAAGAAATAATCCATATTAATTGAAGGATCACCAAATCCAACACTAAAACACTACTTACAGCCAACAACTTTGAATTGCAAAATAGTCTAAATTCAATAAATAAATAGATCAAAAAATATAATGAACTTGAGTTGCCTTGTTGCATCTGTGTAATTCTTAATTTGAATGCTCAACTAGGATATTTAAACATTCAAGAGAAACGCCAACTTTGAACATGAACAAAAGGAATTCGAAAAATAGTAACAAGGATATTTCTCAATGAATGATAATTCCTGAAACACTCACAAAGAATCTCAAACACACTCAAACCACTCCTGGAATTAAGTTGTTTAAATACTAATAAGATTAACACTTTAAAAATCTGATTAATGTTGAATCGATAATGGTTGAAATTAAGATTCTTGAAACAATCATAAACTTAACACAATTTTATGTAAATTCACTCAATTGTCTGTCTCTTAATGACATTAGAGTTGTATTATTTATAGTAGAAGAAACAAGAAAACCTTGCTCTCCAAGACAGTCATAAGCCACGATTTACCACTAGTAAATTAGGAAAGTATTCTCCCTTAACTATAGCCTAGAATCTAGCTAAATTTAAGAAAACATAAATTATGGAAAGTTATGCAATACTTTACTTAATAACAACTGAATCATACGACACTCAAGGATACGCCTTGCACGCCACTCATCCCGTAAGTTTAAGGTAACTTTCCTAAAATACAACCATGATAACTTAGACTCCTAATAAACCAAAATCAGTTATAATTTTTGACTTTAGTAAAACTAAAAACAACTAGCTAAATAAATAATATTTTAACTAGCGATGACACTTAATTACAATGCAAATCTTCTTCAATCCAATCAAGAAATCATCCATATTAATTGAAGGATCACCAAATCCAACACTAAAACACTACTTACAGCTTTGAATTACAAAATGATCCAAATTCAATAAATAAATAGATAAGAAAATATAATTAACTTGAGTTGCCTTGTTGCATCTGTGTAATTCTTAATTTGAATGCTCAACTAGGATATTTAAACATTCAAGAGAAAGCCAACTTTGAAAAGAACAAAAGGAATTCGAAAAATGTAACAAGGATATTTCTTAATGAATGATAATTCTAAACACTACAAAGAATCTCAAACACACTCAAACCACTCCTGGAATTAAGTTGTTTAAATACTAATAAGATTAACACTTCTAAAAATATGATTAATGGTCGAAATTAAGATTCTTAAAACAATAATAAACTTAACACAATTTTATGTAAATTCACTCTAATTGCCTGTCTCTTAATGCACTAGACTTGTATTATTTATAGTAGAAGAAGCAAGAAAACCTTGCTCTCAAGACATCATAAGCCACGATTTACCACTAGTAAATTAGGAAAGTATTCTCCCTTAACTGTACCCTAGAATCTAGCTAAATTTAAGAAAACAAATAACTTATGGAAAGTTATGCAATACTTTACTTAATAAAAACTGAATCACATGACACTCAAGAATACGCCTTGCACGCCACTCATCCCACAAGTTTAAGGTAAATTTCCTAAAATACAACCTTGATAACTTAGACTCCTAATAAACTAAAATCAGTTATAATTTTCTGACTTTAGTAAAACTAAAAACAACTCAGCTAAATAACTAATATTTTAACTAGGGACGACACTTAATTACAATGCAAATCTTCTTCAATCCAATCAACGTAATCATCCATATTAATTGAACGATCACCAAATCCAACACTAAAACACTACTTACAGCTTTGAATTGCAAAATGGTCTAAATTCAATAAATAAATAGATCAAATAATATAATGAACTTGAGTTGCCTTGTTGCATCTGTGTAATTCTTAATTTGAATGCTCAACTAGGATATTTAAACATTAAGAGAAAAGCCAACTTTAAACAAGAACAAAAGGAATTCGAAAATAAGTAACAAGGATATTTCTTAATGAATGATAATTCCTGAAACACTCACAAAGAATCTCAAACACACTCAAACCACTCCTGGAATTAAGTTGTTTAAATACTAATAAGATTAACACTTTTAAAATCTGATTAATGGTGCAAATTAAGATTCTTGAAACAATCATAAACTTAACACAATTTTATGTAAATTCACTCTAATTCTCTATCTCTTAATGACGCTAGACTTGTATTTTTTATAGTAGAAGAACCAAAAAAACCTTGCTCTACAAGACAATCATAAGCCACGATTTACCACTAGTAAGTTAGGAAAGTATTCTCCCTTAACTGTAGCCTAGACTCTAGCTAAATATAAGAAAACAATAACTTATGGAAAGTATGCAATATTTACTTAATAAAACGGAATCCACACGACATCCAAGGATACGCCTTGCCGCTACTCATCCCACAAGTTTAAGGTAATTTCCTAAAATACAACCATGATAGCTTAGACTTAATAAACTAAAATCAGTTATAATTTTCAGACTTTAGTAAAACTAAAAACGACTCAGCTAAATAAATAATATTTTAACTAGCGATGCACTTAATTAGAATGAAATCTTCTTCAATCCAATCAACGAAATAATCCATATTAATTGAAGGATCACCAAATCCAACACTAAAAACCACTTTACGCAACAACTTTGAATTGCAAAATAGTCTAAATTCAATAAATAAATAGATCAAAAAATATAATGAACTTGAGTTGCCTTGTTGCATCTGTGTAGTTCTTAATTTGAATGCTCAACTAGGATATTTAAACATTCAAGAGAAACGCCAACTTTGAACATGAACAAAAGTAATTCGAAAAATAGTAACAAGGATGTTTCTCAATGAATGATAATTCCTGAAATACTCACAAAGAATCTCAAACACACTCAAACCACTCCTGGAATTGAGTTGTTTAAATACTAATAAGATAAACACTTTTAAAAATCTGATTAATGGTTGAATTTTTTTTTTTTTTTGACAGATAATGGTTGAAATTAAGATTCTTGAAACAATCATAAACTTAACACAATTTTATGTAAATTCACTCAAATTGTCTGTCTCTTAATGACGTTTGAGTTGTATTATTTATAGTAGAAGAAACAAGAAAACCTTGCTCTCCAAGACAGTCATAAGCCACGATTTACCACTAGTAAATTAGGAAAGTGTTCTCCCTTAACTATAGCCTAGAATCTAGCTAAATTTTAGACAACCATAAATTATGGAAAGTTATGCAATACTTTACTTAATAACAACTGAATCATACGACACTCAAGGATACGCCTTGCACGCCACTCATCCAATAAGATTAAGGTAACTTTCCTAAAATACAACCATGATAACTTAGACTCCTAATAAACCAAAATCAGTTATAATTTTAAGACTTTAGTAAAACTAAAAACAACTCAACTAAATAAATAATATTTTAACTAGCGATGACACTTAATTACAATGCAAATCTTCTTCAATACAATCAATGAAATCATCCATATTAATTGAAGGATCACCAAATCCAACACTAAAACACTACTTACAGCTTTGAATTACAAAATGATCTAAATTCAATAAATAAATAGATAAGAAAATATAATGAACTTGAGTTGCCTTGTTGCATCTGTGTATTTCTTAATTTGAATGCTCAACTAGGATATTTAAACATTCAAGAGAAATGCCAACTTTGAAAAAGAACAAAAGGAATTCGAAAAATAGTAACGAGGATATTTCTTAATGA